>NW_027278764.1:0-20000 GCF_046629955.1 Centroberyx affinis
ATTATCTTTCCCTCTAATATCGCAAATCATATCGCAATCGCAATATCAGTCAAAATAATCACAATTAGATATTTTTATATTTTAAAATCGTTCAGCCCTAGTTGAGCCTGTGTCTCATTCTGTTGACTGTGTTTACAGCTCAGATCACACAAGGCACAATTTTACTTTGTGTTTCTGTTTGTGTGTGTTGGTGTGTGTTGATTGTCGACAGTGTTTCTGTCATGAAGCTAAATGAAGAAACAGGCCAACCTGGTTCAGATCAGTGTTCTGTCTGTCTGAACCCGCTCTGCCTCTCTGTCTCCAGGTGAACGTTCCTCCATCGGCCAGCCGGGTGGTTCTGCTGGAGAACATGACCAGGTTCTGGTCCATCATCCAGATCAGGGTCAAGAGATGTCAGCAGGTCAGACAGAGCTTCTGCTGTATATCAGTCCTTCTAGATGATGGTGCAGCACTTACTCTGGTTTCATGTTCAGGGTTTTCATTTTCACACAAGGTTCAGCTCTTCTTCCTTAAAGGACTCTAGACTAGTAGCAGGATGTGAAGTAGACTGACTCATCCTGCTCTGCTCTGAACATGCTGCATACTGTTCTCTCTGTCTCTGATGTACTGTTGAAGTATTTTCCCGCTCCCTGCCGGCAGGGCGGGATCGACACCCGGGTCCACGGGTTCGAGGTTCTGGGTCCCAAGCCGACGTTCTGGCCGTGTTCAAGGAGCAGCTGTGCTGCCGGACTTACCTGTTCTACAGCACCAAGGCCCACACCTGGTGCCAGGAGGTGATGGAGGACAAGACCCAGCTGCTGCAGCTCTTCAACAAGTAAGAACACTGCTGCTGCTGAGTACTGCAGTACTACTACTAGTACTACTACTACTACTACTACTACTACTACTACTACTGTTACTACTGCAGCTCTTCAACAGGTTAGAACACTACTGCTGTTAAATACTGCAGTACTACTACTACTGCTACTGAAAATGTAACAGTACTAGTATTTCTATTATTACTACTACTACTGCTGCTGTTTTTTAACAAAGTAAGGACTCATACTACAGTATTACTACTACTACTACTGCAACTATAGCTGCTGCAACTCTAGGGATACTGCTAGAAAATACCCCTATTACTACTACTACTGCTACTAGTCATTACTACAACTATTACTAAAACTACTACTACTGTTAATACAATTTTTACTTCTTATTACTGCTATTAATAATAATCGTGTATCTCCTTTGTGGATTGATTTAATTCAGATTAGATCACATGGCACTGAAAGCAGCTGTAGGTTTAGAGTCTAGTTTTAATGTGTGTGTGTGTGTGTGTGTGTGTGTGTGTGTGTGTGTGTGTGTGTGTGTGTGTGTGTGTGTGCAGACTGAACAGCGCTCTGAGACATGAGCAGATGTTTGCGGATCGTTTCCTTCCGGACGCCGAGGCGGCCGAGGCTCTGGGCCGGACCTGCTGGGAGGCGCTCATCACCCCCATCGTGCACAGCATCACTCTGTCCGGTACACACACACTCACACACACACACACACACACACACACACACACACACACACACACAGGCAGGTCTCTCTCTGTCCCTTATGTATGGAGAAAACAAATGTAAAAGGTGGAGCTCCCTGCCTTCCTCATGCTGGGAGACATTTTAGGAGTTTTTGGCTTTAATAATAATAATAATAATAATAACACATTTTATTTATAAAGCGTTTTACATGAAACTGGTGATGATCATTTAGCATCATGAAGGATTTTCCAGACGGAGCGGCTCGTTGGCTCGGTGTACCAGGTGATCTGGTGATCAGGTTCAGATCCAGTCAGCATTATTTCAAACGTCTGATATTTACAACTAGAGTCTGGACGAGTCTTGAATGAATGAATCTTTATTTATATAGCACAAGTCATACATCAAAATGCAACTCCAAGTGCTGAACATAAAAAGAGAGAATAAGAGTAAGTTAAAAAAAGAACATGAGTTTAAATAGAAACAGAAATGAATAAATAAAATATAATATAATAAAACTAATAATAAAATAAGAAATAAAAATAACAGTAAAACTGCAAGTCGAAATCAACACACACTAGATAAAAGCCAGGCTAAAAAGGTTTGTTTTAAGTTTTCCACACTCTCTGCCAGAGTCTTGACAGCTTCCTGTACTGAGAGCTGGTCAGCCAATCAAATCTGATTACAGACCAGCAACAACCAATGAGAGTTGAGTGCAAGAAAAGGTTAAAATATACAGGAAGTGTTGGGGGGGAATGCTTCACCCCTGTGTTTGTGTTGTAGGTTTCATGTTTCCAAGTTTAACCAGTTGGCAAAGTGTTTGTTTGAATGATGCAGTCTCCGTCTGGACCAATCAGGAAGCAGTATGTCCTCTTGTTTCGGCCTGTAGTAGCAGCGCCCCCCTCAGGCCGGTCAGTGTTTTAAATGCTGAAACAGCGGTGAGACGCATCAGACCGGCCTGTCTGGACCTCCAGGCCTCACAGCGCCCCCCTCAGGCTGAACTGTGCAGCAAAGAGACGCAGAATTCCCCAAAAGTCAAAATCCAATCATCTGAGAAACTGTGTGGGACAGACAGACAGGCAGACAGGCAGACAGGCAGGGGCCGACACATATCCCCTCCCTGATTTAATCATTGAGGACAAAACAACCTGATCGACTGATTTACTGATTGATTGGGTATAAAAAGGTACAAACAGCAGTATAACCCAGAGGAAAACACATAAAAGCAATGTGACTCACCTGGTTAAATAAAGGATAAATTAAAAAAAAGCAACTTAAACACTTGTGTCCAGCGTTCTCCTCGATGGTTTACAACAGTGGTTCTCAACGTGGGGTCCGGGGACCACCGGGGTCCACAGCAAACGACACGACTGTTCTGATTATAGTTTCTCTGTTCTCTCTCTACCTGCAGTACAGACAGTCATGGAGTTCTGGACAAAATCAAATCTGACAATAAAAATATTTATTATTATATATATAAAATATATATATAATAGTAAAACAGTAAAATAACTATTAACTAAAGTTTAATTAACTATCATTTACCATTTATTAATGATGGTTATTATAAAGTGTTACCTTTATTTTCTGTTGTATGATAAACATTTTCAAGTCCACATTCAGACCCAGTCGACATAAAGTCACGTGTCTTCTGAACCCGTCTCATTAAATCCCTCTGTCTACCCAGAATCCTCGGCGCCCAGCCCTCTGTCCTGGCTGCTCAGCGAGTATCTGGACAACGCCGAGTCGGCCCGCCGCTGCAAGAGCCGGGCGGCCATCTTTAACTCCCGCGTGCGCCGCCTCACACACCTGCTGGTGCACGTGGACACGAGCCGGCTGGACACCGAGGAGCTCAAACCCCCGGTCAAGTCAAGTGAGTCTGGGAACCAAAAAACTCACAACACCGTCTGCCCAGACCAGGAGAAACAACCAGAAACCACATGTTTACAGTAGACCAGGACTCAAATGATGCTGCTTAATAATAACTAGAATTTATAACCTCCTCCTCTCCTCTCCTTGTCTCTCCTCCTCTCCTCTCCTCCTCTCCTCCTCTCCTCTCCTCTCCTCTCCTTGTCCCCTCTCCTCCTCTCCTCTCCTTGTCTCCTCTCCTCCTCTCCTCTCCTTGTCTCCCCTCCTCTCTCCTCTCCTCTCCTCTCCTTGTCTCCCCTCCTCTCTCCTCTCCTCTCCTCTCCTCCTCTCCTCTCTCCTTGTCTCCTCTCCTCCTCACCTCTCCTCTCCTTGTCTCCCCTCCTCTCTCCTCTCTCCTCCTCTCCTATCCTTGTCTCCTCTCCTCCTCTCTTCTTGTCTCCTCTCCTCCTCTCCTCCTTTCTCCTCTCCTCCTCTCCTTGTCTCCTCTCCTCCTCTCCTCCTTTCTCCTCTCCTCCTCTCCTCCTCTCCTCTCCTCTCCTTGTCTCCTCTGTCTTTTCCTCCTCTCCTGTCCCCTCTCCTTGTCTCCTCTCCTCTCTGTCCTCCTCTCCTCCTCTCCTCTCCTCTCCTCTCCTCTCCTTGTCTCCTCTCCTCTCTGTCCTCCTCTCCTCCTCTCTTCTCCTCTCCTCTCCTCTCCTCTCCTCTCCTTGTCTCCTCTCCTTGTCTCCTCTCCTCCTCTCTCCTCCTCTCTCTTCTCCTCTCCTCTCCTCTCCATTATAGTAGTGGGTTAATAATAATAATAATAAAGCTGATGTGCATCTTATAGTAAAATGAATTCAGGATCTGAGTCTTCAGTGTTGTGGATCCTCGGTGTTTAAAGGTATTTATTCTGTTGCAGAAGGTATCAACCGAAGCAAAGATCTGAAGAGTAAGTAACAGTTCAGAGGCAGTTTGCTGCATCTTGGTTTGTTGATTTTTGCGTTTCTGTTTCTGTGTTTTTTTTCCCATGAGTCTCTGCTGACCGAAGCCTCAGGCGGGACGCGCTCACACTCCCATCCTTTTCTTTCACTTTTTGGCTGCTGTTACCATTTTTATTATTTTTCTACCAGGTTTTTATTTTACTTAGATTTTCCCGTAACGATTTTTAGTCAGAAGATTGACCTTTTTTGTTTCTTTTCAGATGGCAAAGAAGGACAAAACAAAGGCACCGCTTTGTCTTTCAGTTTTTGGCTGCTGTTTTCATTTTTATTTTTAATTTTATACCTATACGACTTACTGAGAACTGTTTTCGTTCAGAAAATCAACCCGTTCAACTTCTCTTCCAGACGGGAAAGAGGGGAAAAACAAAGACAACGCAGCGGCCTCGTCTTCTTCTGCGTCTTCCTCCGCCAAGCCCAAAGTGAAGAACACCAGCAGCATCGCGGGCATCGCCCTCTGCTGGCAGGGTGTGGTGCAGCGCCAGGTGAGACGGGTTCAGATTCACATTCATTTATATTAAAATAGAACCTTTCACTTTTTTCCGGTTAATATTTCTCCAATCTAAATCATTTCTTTAATGTTGAATTGTCTTTTTAAAAGTAGCTATCAGGTCATAAATCCATTTTTAGTTAATAATACTAATAATAATGATAAGAAGAAGAATAAAGTCTGTTTGTGTAGCACCTGTCATACAGAATTGTTGCCCAAAGTGCTTCACATAATAATACATAAAAACGGAAAATAAAATAAACCAGACTTAAACATAGATGCTGAACAAGCAGTAAAATAGTTGATGCAAAATAAAAGAATAAAACAGGAAAAAATAGATTATTAGACTAAAGGTTTATATTTGAGTTGATACTGAAAAGCTATTTAGGATGATTTGAGGATATTTTCTAGCACAAATCTGTGTCACAAAAACCTTTTTTAAAGTAATATCTGCTGCTTCAGAAATCTCAGATGTTATCGAAAGTTCCATACAAAATGAGATGTGTACTGAGGGGGTTCCAGGGGTTCTTGAGGAGGTTCCAGGGGTTCTTGAGGGGGTTCCAGGGGTTCTTGAGGAGGTTCCAGGGGGTTCTTGAGGGGGTTCCAGGGGTTCTTGAGGGGGTTCCAGGGGTTCTTGAGGGGGTTCCAGGGGTTTTTGAGAAGGTTCTAGAGGTTCCCTGGCAAAATGAGGAATAGTTCAATGGCGCTATAATCCAGTAGATATTCTACCAGTTGTGTAATCACAGGTTTCACTCTCACCACTGTCATGTCTTATCTCTTATATATCTATATTATCAATATGATATTGATAATGGCCCCTCTCTCCAGGTGAAGAAGTTCCTGGACAGCAGCTGCAGCCTGCCGGACCTGGTGGAGCGTTACCGCTCTCTGTACCTGCGGCTGAAGAACGCCATGGAGGAACTGTTCGGCCAGCAGACCGCCTTCGTCCTCGCCCTCCGCCACGGCTTCTCTGCCGCGCTGCTGCAGCTCTCCATCCTCAGAGCCATGCATGTGAGTCTGCTCGCCACCAGGGGGCGGGTCTGGGCCGGGGGCGGGGCGGGGCAGGGGGCAGGGGCGGAGCCAGGGGCTGGGCCGGGGGCTGGAGCGGGGGGGCGGGGCCAGGCGTAACGCTGCACTCGTGCATGCGGAGGGATTTGGTCCCTTCTAGGTCTTATAGTTTTGGAATTGCACAAAAAGCAACTGTGGTTCAGTGCTGACGACACATTTTATGTAATTTGACATAAAATACACGACATGATAATGCTCAGCTGTACAGTGGCTGGGGATGTTGTTTAGATTTGTTCCGATACCGGTGCTAAAACGATAAACGCTAAAACATAACGGTTTAAAACATAACGGTTTAAAACATAACGGTGCCTAATTATTTTGGGCATTTCCGCTCTATTAGACAGTCACAGTAGAGAGAGACAGGAAAGACCGGCAGGGAGGGGAAGACCTGCAGGAGAGAGAACCGTCCCGATTCAGACCGAGCCGCCGAGATTAGGACTCTGCCAGTGGAGCCACCGGGATGGGACGCCCTCCAGGGGACGCCCCTCCAGGGCACGCCCCTCCAGGGGACGCCCCTCCAGGGGACGCCCCTCCACGGGACGCCCCTCCAGGGGACGCCCCTCCACGGGACGCCCCTCCAGGGCACGCCCCTCCAGGGGACGCCCCTCCAGGGGACGCCCCTCCAGGGGACGCCCCTCCACGGGACGCCCCTCCACGGGACGCCCCTCCAGGGGACGCCCCTCCACGGGACGCCCTCCAGGGGACGCCCCTCCACGGGACGCCCCTCCAGGGGACGCCCCTCCAGGGGACGCCCCTCCAGGGGACGCCCCTCCAGGGCACGCCCCTCCACGGGACGCCCTCCAGGGGACGACCCTCTGTAATAATCTGCAGTTTAGGGTTTTAGTTCCACATCTGTTCCTGTTTGGTTCTGTTTGGTTCTGATGTAGGTTGGAGCGCTGAACAGGTTCCTGTTGGACACTTTGTTAAATTATGAAATGCCTGTGTGTGTGTGTGTGTGTGTGTGTGTGTGTGTGTGTGTGTGTGTGTGTGTGTGTGTGTGTGTGTGTGTGTGTGTGTGTGTGTGTGTGTGTGTGTGTGTGTGTGTGTGTGTGCAGGTGAGCGAGCGCTTCGCTCAGTACATCGACCAGATGATCCAGGCCAGCGGCTCGGCCTGCGGCAGTGTGGAGACTCTGGAGCGGCTGCAGCAGTTCCTGGAGCCCATGCTGTTCCTGTCCGGCCTGGAGCTCGCCAACACCTTCGAGCACTTCTACAGGTCAGAGGCCCACATGACATCACACATGACATAAGCCTTTTGTGTGCATAGAAAAAGTCTTAGATCTTTTATTTCAACTCATGAAAAATGGAAGCAAAATCAAAAGTGTTGCGTTTATATTTTTGTTCAGTATAAATAAAGTTTCTCACGGTCAGGTATAAATAAAGTTTCTCTGGTCAGGTATAAATAAAGTTTCTCATGGTCAGGTATAAATAAAGTTTCTCTGGTCAGGTATAAATAAAGTTTCTCTGGTCAGGTATAAATAAAGTTTCTCTGGTCAGGTATAAATAAAGTTTCTCATGGTCAGGTATAAATAAAGTTTCTCTGGTCAGGTATAAATAAAGTTTCTCATGGTCAGGTATAAATAAAGTTTCTCTGGTCAGGTATAAATAAAGTTTCTCTGGTCAGGTACTACCTGGGCGACCGGCTGCTGGCGGCGGGGAAGCTGTGGCTGGAGAGCGCTGTGATGGATCAGATCGGAAGCTGCTTCCCGAGTCGCTTCCCCCAGCAGATGATGAAGAACCTGAGCGAGTCTGCAGAGCTGCAGCAGGAGTTCCACCTGTACAGACTGCAGCAGCTGGACCGCAGCCTGCAGGACCGAGACCAGGTCCACACACACACACACACACACACACACACACACACACACACACACACACACACACACATACACACATATCTGTACAGATGCAGAACCAGACAAATGAACAAAAAACTCGATTCACGCTGGAATTGTCCTGAATGTGACCTGATGCAGTTTGTCCCTCGCTTGTTGCCGTAGATGATGGAGGAGGACTGGCCGGAGGCGGAGGACGAGGCGGAGGTCCAGGTTCTGGTTCTGTCTCCGCGCTGCTGGGCCGTTTCCTCGCCGTGTTTCCTGGACGAACCGGGAAAACACTTCCCACCACAGCTGTGCTCCTACCTGAGCCAGTTCACACAGTTCTACACACACAGTCAGTACACACACACACACACACACACACACACACAGTCAGTACACACACACACACACACACACACACACACACACACACAGTCAGTACACACACACACACACACACACACACACACACACACAGTCAGTACACACATACACACACACACACACACACAGTCAGTACACACACACACACACACACACACAGTCAGTACACACACATACACACACACACACAGTCAGTACACACACACACACACACAGTCAGTACACACACACACACACACATACACAGTCAGTACACACACACACACACACACACACACACACAGTCAGTACACACACACACACACACAGTCAGTACACACATACACACACACATACACAGTCAGTACACACACACACACACACACACACACACACACACAGTTCAGTTCCATTTCAACTGAGGAATTGTAATTTGAAAAAACCTACAGGAAAAAGAATTGGAATTGAATTCAATGAAATTCTGTGAAATTCCATGTTTTGTTCAATTTTTCTTTATTTTGACTATTTTCCACATGTTAGAATAACAGTAAAGACTCAAGACAGACTGTGTACAGACTAGGGACTACAGACTAGACACTACAGACTAGAGACAACAGACTACAGACTACAGACTAGACACTACAGACTAGAGACTACAGACTAGAGACTAGAGACTAGACACTACAGACTAGAGACAACAGACTACAGACTACAGACTAGACACTACAGACTAGAGACTACAGACTAGAGACTACAGACTAGACACTACAGACTAGAGACAACAGACTACAGACTACAGACTAGGGACTAGACACTACAGACTAGACACTACAGACTACAGACTAGGGACAACAGACTAGAGACTACAGACTAGACACTACAGACTAGGGACTAGACACTACAGACTAGACACTACAGAGTAGATACTAGAGACTAAAGACTAGACACTACAGACTAGACACTACAGAGTAGATACTAGAGACTAAAGACTAGACACTACAGACAAGAGACTACAGATGAGAATACAGACTAGAGACTACAGACTAGGGACTAGACACTACAGACTAGACACTACAGACTAGGGACTAGACACTACAGACTAGGGACTAGACACTACAGACTAGACACTACAGACTAAGGACTAGACACTACAGACAAGAGACTACAGACTAGACACTACAGACTAGACACTACGATTGAGACAAGATAATCGTACTGTGAAATTTTCATATTGTCACAGGTGTAGCTTCAAGATGGTGTTGTTAATGCTCTGACCTGTGTGTGTGTGTGTGTCTCTCTGTGTGTGTCTTTGTGTGTGTGTCTCTCTCTCTCTCTCTCTCTCTCTCTCTCTCTCTCTCTCTCTCTCTCTCTCTCTCTCTCTCTCTCTCTCTCTCTCTCTCTCTCTCTCTCTCTCGCTCTCTCTCTCTCTCGCTCTCTCTCTCTCTCTCTCTCTCTCTCTCTCTCTCTCTCTCTCGCTCTCTCTCGCTCTCTCTCTCGCTCTCTCTCTCTCTCTCTCTCTCTCTCCAGGTCAGTGTCTGTACGGCCTCAGCCACTCGAAGCCTCGGAGGCTGCAGTGGACGTGGCTCGGACACGCTGAGCTGCAGTTTGGCGGCTGGACGCTGCACGTCTCCACACTGCAGATGTTCATCCTGCTGCACTTCAACAGCATGGAGGTGACACACACACACACACACACACACACACACACACACACACACACACACACACACACCCGGAACACAGCAGAATGTTTTCCAGCTTGCTTCACACATTCATCAGCCGGGTCCCGCCCTCTGAAGCCTCAGTGTTTCCTTCCTGGGTTTCGTCTGTTGTATTTGAAGTTTTTGACTCTTCCTTCATCTGGTAGTCTGGAGGTTCGGCCGTCCTGATTGGATCGTTCGGTTTGGAGGGAATGTTTGAATTGTCGGGACCGGGTCAGAGCTGCCGTGGTTACCGCATTACCGCGGTAACGCAATCACATCACGCCCACCGCAGAGTCAAACTGATCACCGCTTCACCGCTGGGTTTTTTTTTAGTTTATTTTAGGCCTATTTTTTATGTTCCAATTTTTGCTTGTAAAAGTTATGTGATCTGAAATAAATGCAATACTATTTTTTAAATAATAATAATAATTATTATTATAAGTGTGTAGCCTATTTTCTTCACGGCGTGTGTTTGAAAGTTTCCACTCACAGTTGCGCAGTTAACTTTCTGATCGGAGAACGTGCTTTGAAACTGTTGGCTAAGGAAAGTTTTCACTTCAAATTAGGCTAAAACATGGATCTTGTAGCGAAACCCAACCTGACTTCTGCTGTTTGGGAACATTTTGGCTTTGAGCCCGATGAAGAGGGAAAGCCAAAGAGTTTGGACGAGGCAGCGTGCCGCATCTGCAGCAAGAAACTCAACAACATGCGAGGAAACACGACAAATCATCGCATCTTAGGACCACTCATCGCCCGTTATGCAATGAAAGGTGTAACACTGTTCTGAGGTTTAAATTATTATTTTTTTATGGCGGTTACCTCGAAGGTTTGAATGGCTTCGCTAATTTGTGCGGTGAGGAAAAAATCAATACCGCGGCAGCTCTAGACCGGGTGTTAAGATAAGATTCACTATAATGTCATTTTGTCTATTCTGTCTCAAGTTTGCTGCTGTGACCGTTTCATTTCCCTCCTGTTTACCTTACTTCATTTTAGTTTAATATCAAATATCAGTCAGTCAGTGAACCGAGGGGAAACATCCTGACAGCAGTGTGTGTGTGTGTGTGTGTGTGTGTGTGTGTGTGTGTGTGTGTGTGTGTGTGTGTAGGAAGTGGACGTGGCGTCTCTGCAGCAGGCGGCCTCTCTCTCCCCGGCGGTCCTGGCTCACGCTCTGCTGCCGCTCATCGCCGAGGGAGGACTGCTGACCTGCAGCCAGCCTGACGAGCCCAGCCAGGGTCAGCACACACACACACACACACACACACACACACACACACACACACACACACACTCTCTGACCTTTGACCTCACTGTCGCTTACTGATGTTGGTGATGTAGGAAGTGAAGTTTATTCTGCTGCTGAGCTCAGTGGAGTTTCTCCAGATCAGAGTCACAGAAATGACTAGAATGTAAAATGTAGAATGGGAAACCTTTTAAACATAAAAACGCAACAAACTTTATTGATATCGCACTTTTCAAAACCAATGTTCCAAAATGTTTTATAGCAAAAGGAAAGGCAAACAGTGAATAAATAAAATCAAGGTAGATGCAAGTTTAAATTATAGAAATTGATCGTTATAAGCAGCCTGTTCATGGCTGCTAGACAGTAAAACAGAATATGAGATAAATCAATCACAATTGACAGATATAAACAAGGCCTGTTCATAGAAATACTTTTTAAGAAGAGATTTACAGAAAATAAAAAATGGACGGTGGTGCTCTTTATTTCTATCTTCTTCAACTGTAACTGAGTCAGCGGTTCCTCTGTGTCTGTGTGTGTGTGTGTGTGTGTGTGTGTGTGTGTGTGTGTGTGTGTGTGTGTGTGTGTGTGTCAGGCGTGCTGCGGCTGAACCAGCAGGCGGGTGGCGGCGTGGCGTCCTGCTTCCTGCTGCCCAGGCAGACGTACCTGAACGTGGACGAAGACGCGGCGCGCACGCTGGAGAGGAAGAGGAACTACATCTACTGCCTGATCGTCCACATCATGAAGGAGGAGAAGGAGATGCACATCGACAACCTGGTCTTCAAGGTGGGAGGAGGAGCCGGTTCACACAGTGGGATGTGGTCTGATGCAGATCTGTAGATCCATTCAGTAACGTTCTCTGTAAAAGTGAATAGTGTGATAAGGTGGATTTGTTTCCAGATGTAGGTTACTGTGACACAGTAACCTGTCTTGTCTTTAGCCCTAGTCTCTACTCCAAAACACTCGTTGGTGATTCTGAGCGTAGAAACCGAAACACTAGATGTCAGTGTGGAGCTTTGTTAACACAGAAGTAACAACAGAAGAAGAAGTGTTTACATTCTCTGAGGCTCGTGTTCTGGATCGACCTGATCTGGTTTCACTCCGTCATCCAGCTGAGATTTCCTCCTCGTTAGTCTTTTTCTCTATTGGAGGGGTTGATTTTCCCCGAACCAATCACTAGTGACCGACGTGTCTGAACCAATCACTAGTGACTGAAATATCTGAACCAATCACTAGTGACTGAAGTATCTGAACCAATCACTAGTGACTGAAATATCTGAACCAATCACTAGTGAGGTATCTGAACCAATCACTAGTGACGGATGTATCTGAACCAATCACTAGTGACTGACATGTCTGAACCAATCACTAGTGACTGACATGTCTGAACCAATCACTAGTGACTGAAATATCTGAACCAATCACTAGTGACTGAAATATCTGAACCAATCACTAGTGACTGAAATATCTGAACCAATCACTAGTGAGGTATCTGAACCAATCACTAGTGACGGATGTATCTGAACCAATCACTAGTGACTGACGTATCTGAACCAATCACTAGTGACTGACATATCTGAACCAATCACTAGTGACTGACGTATCTGAACCAATCACTAGTGACGGACGTATCTGAACCAATCACTAGTGAGGTATCTGAACCAATCACTAGTGAGGTATCTGAACCAATCACTAGTGACTGGCTTATCTGAACCAATCACTAGTGACTGAAGTATCTGAACCAATCACTAGTGACGGACGTATCTGAACCAATCACTAGTGACGACGTATCTGAACCAATCACTAGTGACGACGTATCTGAACCAATCACTAGTGACTGGCGTATCTGAACCAATCACTAGTGACTGGCGTATCTGAACCAATCACTAGTGACAGACGTATCGGCCGCTCTGGCGTCTCTTCAGTCACATGATGCTGCAGACAGTCAGCCTCTACATGTTAGCAAACATTTACCAACTGACCAAGAATGTCGTCCATTTAAAGACGATCTGTTGGTTCAGGAGATTTGAACAAATCTGTTCTGCCGAAACGACGATGAAAAACCGTCGTGTGAACGTTTCAAACTTTAGCCCCGCCCACAAAGGCTCTGATTGGCTCCATCGTTTCTCTGAGCGAGAACAAGCCGTTGACGAGGGAAACACCAGACTCTCTGAATCGCAGAAGGATGAGACTCAGGAGTCTGGAAGCAGACTAGATCTGGATGTTTCAGTCCATCTGGTGTCTTTATAATCGGGAGGTGATCTGTCGACTGAACCTCCTCAGCTCGTCTCTCTTCATCCTCTCCATGTTGTCTTCAGTAAGAAACCATGAAGAGTGTAAAGAGAGAGTTTAAATTGGCCTTTACTGCTGCTCCTGTAGAGCAGCCTCACCCTCTCCTCTCAGGCGGCTTCACAGCAGCATGGTTTGGTCCGGACTTCAGGATCTTAATGCTGAGTTCAGATCATCTGTCAGGTGTGAACTCACCAGGCGGACTCGGCCGTGGACCTAAATGTTGCAAAAGGTTCACCAAGAATCTGTGTTCTCTGTCCTCTTCCATCCAGACCGTGGAGCGGATCATTTTGGTGTGAAAACTGGATAAAGTCCAAACCAAACAGAGGAAATGACATAATCCTGAATTAATAAAGTGATATCTTATCTTAATGATTTGTTCTTTCACAGCAGGCTGTTTGGTTGTTTTTAGCCAAATTACAGCAAAGTGTAAGAGGCAAATGGCGCTTTTCCACTGCATGGTACCGGCTCGACTCGACTCGACTCGACTGTACTCGCCTTTTTTGGTTTTCCACTGGCCAAGTACCAGGTACCAGGTACCATATCACGTAGTACCTGGTACTTTTTTTTCGTAGCACCTCCGTTGAGGTTCCAAGCGAGCTGAGGAGATACCAAAAGGTGACGTAAAAACACTGCAGACCACTGATTGGTCAGAGAATCGTCATCGCGACACGGGACGTATATGCTAACGTTAGCTACCAGGCTAGCGGTTAGCTTACCCTCTTGCGTGGCCTCGAGCAGCCAGAGAGCTTCTGCTGTCTCGCTGCCTTCAGCCTCTTCTGAAGTAAAATCTGTCTCCTTGCTGTGACTGACAGCCACACACCGAGAATCAAGAACACCATCGCTTCCATATCCTCCATAGTAGCTGTGTGTCGGCGTCACTATGACGACCAGTTTGGGGGGTGGGGCACATTGAGGGGGTACTATCTGCAGTGGAAAACCAAAGTGGTACTACCAAAAGCGAGTAGAGGCGAGTTGAGCCGGTCCATGCAGTGGAAAAGCAGCAAAAGTGCAGCTTTATAATGTGAAAACGCCTCCTGGTGCGACTCCAGTTTCATTTTTTGTTTCCCAACAAAATATCTGTCCAGCTGCTGATATCAGTCAGTGTGAAACCAACCGGACTAATAAACCCCCTGTCTCTCTCTCTCGTCTCTCTCTCTCTGGTCTCTCTCTGGTCTCTCTGGTCTGTCTCTGGTCTCTCTCTGGTCTCTCTCTGGTCTCTCTGGTCTCTCTCTGGTCTCTCTGGTCTGTCTCTGGTCTCTCTCTGGTCTCTCTGGTCTCTCTCTGGTCTCTCTGGTCTCTCTCTCTGGTGTCTCTCTGGTCTCTCTCTCTGGTCTCTCTCTGGTCTCTCTGGTCTCTCTCTGGTCTCTCTCTGGTCTCTCTCTCTGGTCTCTCTCTGGTCTCTCTCTGGTCTCTCTGGTCTCTCTCTGGTCTCTCTCTCTGGTCTCTCTCTGGTCTCTCTCTCTGGTCTCTCTCTGGTCTCTCTCTGGTCTCTCTCTGGTCTCTCTGGTCTCTCTCTCTGGTCTCTCTCTGGTCTCTCTGGTCTCTCTGGTCTCTCTCTGGTCTCTCTCTCTGGTCTCTCTGGTCTCTCTCTGGTCTCTCTCTCTGGTCTCTCTCTCTGGTCTCTCTGGTCTCTCTCTCTCTCTGGTCTCTCTCTGGTCTCTCTCTGGTCTCTCTCTCTGGTCTCTCTCTGGTCTCTCTGGTCTCTCTCTCTGGTCTCTCTCTCTGGTCTCTCTCTCGTCTCTCTCTGGTCTCTCTCTGGTCTCTCTCTCTGGTCTCTCTCTGGTCTCTCTCTGGTCTCTCTCTCTGGTCTCTCTGGTCTCTCTCTCTGGTCTCTCTGGTCTCTCTCTGGTCTCTCTCTCTGGTCTCTCTGGTCTCTCTCTCTGGTCTCTCTCTGGTCTCTCTGGTCTCTCTCTCTGGTCTCTCTCTGGTCTCTCTCTCTGGTCTCTCTCTGGTCTCTCTGGTCTCTCTGGTCTCTCTCTCTGGTCTCTCTCTGGTCTCTCTCTGGTCTCTCTCTGGTCTCTCTGGTCTCTCTCTGGTCTCTCTGGTCTCTCTCTCTGGTCTCTCTCTCTGGTCTCTCTGGTCTCTCTCAGGTGCTGGACTCGTGTCAGAAGCAGGAGGCGTCCCGGTCTCCCGGCTCGGTGCGGTTCAGCTGCAGCACCAGTGACGTTCTGTCCTGCATCATGCATGTGATCAGTAAAGGTTACGTCCGGCGTAACGAGGAGAACCCGCACATCGTGGAGTTCCTGCCGGAGGATCCGTCCACGCCGCAGAAGGGCCAGGCGCAGTTCTGCTTCGGCAAGGCGGAGCCCAGGAGGGAGGCGGGGAGCGCCGACATCAGGTGCGACCGCGACCTTTGACCTCCCCGCGACCTTTGACCTCCCGCTGAGGAGCGAGCGGCCGGTTACGAGTCGAGGAGGAAGTTTGAGATTCGGGTTCACGGAAAAACAGAATGAACTCTTGAGTAGAAAATTCTTTATTTTTTATTCTTTTTTTTTTTCTTTTTTTTTTTCTTTAGGGCTGAACGATGGTGACAAAAAAAATCTAATTGTGATTATTTGACAGAATGTTGCAGTTTAAACCGATTCATATCATCACTGGTTTTTCTTGTCATACATTTTTTTAAACTTTAAAATTGTTTAAAGAAAAGTGATTTTGTTAAATTAACTGCAGCCTCTGAGATTTGTAAATGACAGAAATTCATATTGCGACTTCAAATTTTTTTTTTTCCGATTAATCGTTCAGCTCTACTGTTTTTTTCCCGCCAAAACGATCCATCGATCGGCTGTCAGTCCTGTGGTTTAAATCTGTCTGTCGGGTTTCATTTGGTTCGTTAGTTTCCCAGAATTCAGTCTGTCTCTCCTGATCAGCTGACTGGTCTTTTCCTTCTGTTCCTGTTTTCCTCTCTCACTGTAAGAGTAACCGGCGCCTTCCTCACGCCGGCAGCATCATCATCATCATCGTCTGTTCAGTTGATTTTTCCAGAGTTTTTTTGCTTCGTCTCTTTTTGCCTCCAGCTGTTTCTCTTTCCTCTCGGATGAAACAGATCTGAGTTCAGTTTCTCTGCCCCCTGTCTGAAACGCACTTTGACCTCCGGATTCACGCTTTTCTTTATTTTACACTTTTCAGTTCAAATGCCAACGGAGATTAAAGATTAAAATCCTAAAGAGTTTTGCAGAACAGAAAAGCGTCAGGCTGCTGCTGCAGTTTCTCCAAAAGCTAAAAGATGCAAATGTTTCATTTTCTAAAATAAGAAAATAAAGAGAAGTTCTGAACTTTGAACCATGCTTGTTGTTTTATTCTTTTTCATAATTAGGTAAATTCATTACCTCCTGTAATGACTTATTCTATTACAGATTCATAAAAGCTGCCAGAGGCTTTAAATTAGTAATCAGCAGATTGTCCTGATTTTCTGTCAGTTTCATGTTTCTCACTGACAAACATCAAAATAGTAGTAATAACAAACTAATAAATCATTATAATGATAATAATATAATGATAATCTTTATCTCTATAGCACATAACTGAAAGAGTTTACACACAGAGCTTTACAGGAACAATAGCACAGTTCATACTGTATAGTTTTGATAACGAAAAACAAAGCTGTATCATTTTTAACTTCTTTAATAATGCTGACTGTGCAGCAGAGTTACAAAGGGCTTCACATGAAAAAAGTTTAAATTAATTCAAATGTAATTAATTTAATGTAATTAAATATATTTAGTCATTTTAATCAAATAATTCAGCATTTTAGTGCTAACAGTAAACATTTAAGCATTTATTAATATTACAAATAAAAACTACTAATTAGTTCAGTAACTAATATATGAATGTTCTTTTAAAGAAGAGCAGTGATACAGCTCACTGACCGGTCTGTCTCCTCCTCCTGTGTGTGTGTGTGTGTGTGTGTGTGTGTGTGTGTGCAGCCTGGTGTCGACCCCTCAGCGGTTGGAGGACGGCGTTCTGGAGGCGGTTCTGTTCTCGATGGGTCGCACCATGACACAGGAGGAAGTCCGCCAGCTGATGCAGAGAACAGTCCAGCAGGTCCGAGTCAGCAGATACAGCTGGACCTGAGTCCATAAAGCTGCTTTAGACCTGGATCCATAAAGCTGCTTTAGATCTGAATCCATAAAGCTACTTTAGACCTGAATCCATAAAGCTGCTTTAGACCTGGATCCATAAAGCTGCTTTAGATCTGAATCCATAAAGCTACTTTAGACCTGAATCCATAAAGCTGCTTTAGACCTGGATCCATAATGCTGCTTTAGATCTGAATTGATGAAGTTGGTTTGAATCAGAGTTCATGAAGTTGGTTTGAAGTTGGTTTGAAGTTGGTTTGAAGTTGCTTGCTGAATCATCATCACAGAGTCCGGCTGTCAGCTGTAGCCGGTAAAGTGTGTTGTGGTTTGTGGTCCCGCCAGGTCTCGGGGACTCTGAGTCTGGACCTGGACCGGGCCGAGCACCTGCTGGTCCACTGTAAGTGGAACGTGGATCAGCTGGTCCAGCGCTACACCGACGAGCCGGACGCCGTCATCATGGCCGCCGGCCTGAAGAGCCGGAACCCGCAGCCGCCGGCGAGCCCGGTCTCCACCTGCCCCGTCTGCCTGGGGCCCCGCCCCCCCGCCGCCGCCGAGCCCGCGCCCACGCCCACACTCTGCTGCATGCACTACTGCTGCAGGGTGAGACACACACACACACACACACACACACACACACACACACACACACACACACACACACACTCTGCTGCATGCACTACTGCTGCAGGGTGAGACACACACACACACACACACACACACACACACTCTGCTGCATGCACTACTGCTGCAGGGTGAGGCACACACACACACACACACACACACACACACACACACACACACTCTGCTGCATGCACTACTGCTGCAGGGTGAGGCACACACACACACACACACAGGAAAACAGTGGGAGACGGGTTAGACTGAGGCAGGCACTGTAACAATATGTTTTACAATCTATAAATATATATATTTTTTATAATGGTCTGTATGTTATATAGTCTATATTCTGTATAACAATGTGTGTGTTGTCCAGCCTGTGTATTTGTCAGTGTGTGTTACATATAGTTTCTAACTGTGTGTGTGTGTGTGTGTGTGTGTGTGTGTGTGTGTGTGTGTGTGTGTGTGTGTGTGTGTGTGTGTGTGTGTGTGTGTGTGTGTGTGTGCAGTCTTGCTGGCAGGAGTACCTGACGGCGAGGATCGAGCAGAACCTGGTGATGAACTGTAACTGTCCAATCACAGACTGCCGAGCTCAGCCCACCTCCCAGTTCTTCCTCAGCATCCTCACCGACAAGGACACCGTCGCCAAGGTAACGGCAGCATCACCGCTCGCAGGAAGCAGGAAGCAGGAAGTCGGCTTCTGTTTGGTTTACTGAGGAGTTTATTGTCTTGTGTTTTCTAGACTTCCTGGAATGTTCTGGAGTTTTGAGGTTTATTCCAGACGGGGAAAGTTCAGGGAAATTTGATAAATTCTCAGGGAATATCAGGGAAATTTCCAGGAAAACAGCAGAATGTTTTCAGGCTGAAAAACAACAAGAACAAACCAGGAAGAGCAACAGGTCCAGGTCCTGGAAAGTCCTGGAATATTCCATCAGGAAACCTGACTATAATAACACAGGGTTCCCACGGGCCTTGAAAATCCTTTAAAGTTTGTGGATTTGAGAAAAATAAAATAATACTTTACAGGTTTCTTCAAACAAATGGATGGCCTTAAAAGTACTAAGTAAAAGATTATTTTCATTAAAATATAGCACCCAAATTCATCAATATGCCTCAGCTCTCTGGACTAGGATCAACACTTCACATCCTGATGAAAACCCTGTGACAGATTTATAGCACTTCAAATTGTTTTACCAGGATTTCTTGACTTGATGAGATCATGAGTAAACAAAAACAAAACCTGTAATGTCTGATTCTGACCAATATCATGTCTTACCGCTGATTTTGAGTCCTTGAATTTCACCAAACAAGACCTTGAAAGTCATGGAAAAGGCCTTGAATTTGATGTCCATGTGAGTGTGAGAACCCTGATAACACCTGCTGTTCCTCCTCTCTCCTCCTCTTTTCTCTCATCCTGTCTTTTTCTTCTCTTCCTCTTCTCTTTTTCTTCTTGTCCTCCTCCCCTCTCAGTATGAGAACGCCTTGTTGCGGGGTTATGTGGAGTGTTGCTCCAACCTGACCTGGTGCACCAACCCTCTGGGCTGTGATCAGATCCTGTGTAAGGAGAACATGGGCAGCATGGGAACCTGCTCCAAGTGCTGCTGGTCCTCCTGCTTCAGCTGCAACTTCCCCGAGGTCAGAGGTCAAGCCGCCGCCCGCCCTCCTGCTCCCACTGCCAGACATGCCGAGGGATTTCAGGACACGTTCCCCTTAGAGAGTCTGAAGCCGCTCAAACACAAATCCAGACGTTTTGGTAACTCTTTATTTTCCGGGTCCACGATTTCTGAATAATTTCCTAGAAAGGAACTGTGTTGATTTGTTTCTAAAGAAGCAGGAAGTGAAGCAGCAGCTCAGTGGAAACTGTCCTCAGTCCATCAGACACTGAACATTTCTAACAGTTTCCTGGACAGAACCGCAGAACTATAAACTATTTACTGGAAAAATAATAGGCAGAGCTGTATGGAGGACCAAAAGTGTCACGGAAATAGTAATAAAGC
>NW_027278764.1:25000-45000 GCF_046629955.1 Centroberyx affinis
TGGAATGCATGTAGAGTGAAATCTAAATATAATGTAGTATAATAATATTTAATCAATATAATGATGTGTTTACTGCTTTATTACATGTGTATTTGTGTTGGTTCTCCAGGTGAGTAAAGCAGCGCGGCAGGAGAAGAAGTTCCAGGATTACAACGAGAGATGCACCTTCCACCACCAGGCCAAGGTACCTGAACACAACCTGAACACAGCCTGAACACCTGAACACAACCTGAACACAACCTGAACACCTGAATGTAGCCTGAACACCACCTGAACACAACCTGAACACCACCTGAACACCTGAATGTAGCCTGAACACCACCTGAACACAACCTGAACACCACCTGAACACAGCCTGAACACCTGAACACAACCTGAACACAGCCTGAACACCTGAACGTAGCCTGAACACAACCTGAACACAACCTGAACACAGCCTGAACACCTGAACACAACCTGAACACAACCTGAACACCTGAACACAGCCTGAACACCACCTGAACACAACCTGAACACCACCTGAACACCTGAATGTAGCCTGAACACCACCTGAACACAACCTGAACACCACCTGAACACAGCCTGAACACCTGAACACAACCTGAACACCACCTGAACACAGCCTGAACACCTGAACGTAGCCTGAACGTAGCCTGAACACAACCTGAACACAACCTGAACACAGCCTGAACACCTGAACGTAGCCTGAACACAACCTGAACACAGCCTGAACACCACCTGAATACAACCTGAACACCTGAGCGTAGCCTGAACACCTGACCATAGCCTTAACACAGCCTGAACACCACCTGAACATAGCCTGAACACAACCTTAACACAGCCCAAACACCACCTGAACACAGCCTGAACACCACCTGAACACAGCCTGAACACCTGAACGTAGCCTGAACACAACCTTAACTCAGCCCAAACACCACCTGAACACAGCCTGAACACCTGAACACAGCCTGAACACTGCCTGAACACCACCTGAACACAGCCTGAACACCTGAACACAACCTGAACATAGCCTGAACATAGCCTGAACACAACCTGAACACCGCCTGAACACTGCCTGAACACCACCTGAACACCGCCTGTACACCGCCTGAACACTGCCTGAACACTGCCTGAACACTGCCTGAACACCACCTGAACACAGCCTGAACACAGCCTGAACACAACCTTAACACAGCCTGAACACAACCTTAACACAACATTAACACAGCCTGAACACAACCTTAACACAGCCTGAACACAACCTTAACACAACATTAACACAGCCTGAACACCTGAACATAGCCTGAACACAGCCTGAACACAACCTACACAGCCTGAACACAACCTACACAGCCTGAACACGGCCTGAACACAACCTACACAGTCTGAACACCTGAACACAGCCTGAAAACAACCTGAACACAACTTGAACACAACTTGAACACAGCCTGAACACAGTTTTCTGTCCTGACAGTTTTGTAAATCTTGTCAGTTGGTCTTCTGACTCGCTGTGTTTGTGTTTCTGTTGAAGGATTTTGCGATCAACCTGGAGAACAAAGTGTCGTCCATCAACGAAGCTCTGCAGATGAAGGCTCTGACCTTCGTCATCGACGCCTGTAAAGTCCTCGCTCAGGGTCGCAAGGTAACTGACCGACCGGTGTATGAATACCAGTTATTAGAGAAGAACAGAACAATAACAACACAGACACAACAAGCTTTAACACATTGAATCCTGCTTCGCTCCCAGCAGAGACAGGAGAATCATGACTAAGAGATTAACTAAGAAAACCTGCACCGCTCTCCAGATGTTATGTACCAACACACACTGATACTGATCTGTATCAAGCTCAGCCTCCCATTCACTGTCAATGGAGCAGCTCAAGGCTGAACATCAGAACAGGATACAGCAAAGAAAAGAGAATATAAATACGAATAGAGCAGATGGATTAAACGACACAGCCAACAATTACAAGATTAGTATGTATCAGGAGAAATATATGAATGAAAATAATGAGCTGCAGCATTATGAGGGTGGACAAAACAACAGCAGGAAGGGTAAGCAAAGAAAAAAGGAATCAAAACATG
Organism: Centroberyx affinis; assembly: GCF_046629955.1. Classification (NCBI taxonomy): domain Eukaryota; kingdom Metazoa; phylum Chordata; class Actinopteri; order Beryciformes; family Berycidae; genus Centroberyx; species Centroberyx affinis. The sequence continues at coordinate 27,086 of NW_027278764.1, forward strand.
TACTGTGTGGAAAAGAGGAGAGAGAGAGAGAGAGAATCTGTCTGCCTGATTCAGACAAATCCATTTGTCACATTTTCTGATATTTTGCTAACAGACAGACAGAGAGGATTTATTAGCAGAGGACCTGAGTGTGACACGTGTGTGTGTGTGTGTGTGTGTGTGTGTGTGTGTGTGTGTGTGTGTGTGTGTGTGTGTGTGTGTGTGTGTGTGTGTGTGCAGGTTCTGGCGTACTCCTGCGTCTACAGCTACTACAACCAGGAGACGGAGAAGATGGATGTGATGGAGCAGCAGACGGAGGCTCTGGACCTTCACACCAACGCTCTGCAGATCCTGCTGGGTGAGTCTGAGTCTGAGTCTGAGTCTGACTCAGCATCATGTGACCGATGGGTCTGATGATCAGTGACTCAGCTGCTGAGGTCTCTGGCTTTCAAAACTCACTCTCCGGCCCGTAGGTTTTGGATCAGAAACTCCCCTGCATCTCCAGATCCATTAGAGTTTAAATAGACTCCTGGTCGATTCCCAATCCAAGTAATAATTTAAAAAAAATAATTGTTTTGGTCAAATTTGACAGTGTGGGACACAAAACTTTTTTATAATTTTTTTTAGCAAAAACACAAACTCCACAATTTCCACAGAGTACTTTACTCATGTAAATTATTATGGTGAGTTGTCAGTTTATAATAATGACTTTATTTTTATAGCACCATTCATACATATAATGCAACTCAATGTGCTTTACTTAAAGTAAATGGATTAAAACAATTACAAGCAAAATCAAAATTTTCAAACAATTAAAAATACAAGCAAAAACAAGACAAAATCATTATGAATCATGTCAAAGGCTTAATCAGAATTACTAATTATTATAGTAGTTCCTGTAGAGTCTGAATGCAGCTCAGTCTGAAAACCTGAAGGTGAACAACAATATCTTTTTTACATGACTGTGTGTGTGTGTGTGTGTGTGTGTGTGTGTGTGTGTGTGTGTGTGTGTGTGTGTGTGTGTGTGTGTATGTGTGTGTGTGTGTGTGTGTGTGTGTGTGTGTGTGCAGAGGAGACCCTGCTGCAGTGCACTGACCTGGCCTCCTGTGTTCGGCTGCTGAAACCTGAACACCTGAACACCGGACTGGAGCTGATCCGCCGCATCCAGGAGAGACTGCTGGCCATCCTGCAGCACTCCACCCAGGTACAACCAGTTCACACTGGTTTAACTCCTAAGTTCAGCTCCAGTGTAACTCCAGTTTAACTCCAGTTTAACAGCAGTTCAACTCCAGTTCAACTCCAGTTCAGCTCCAGTTTAAGTCCAGTTCAACTCCAGTTCAGCTCCAGTTCAGCTCCAGTGTAACTCCAGTTTAACTCCAGTTTAACAGCAGTTCAACTCCAGTTCAGCTCCAGTTTAAGTCCAGTTCAACTCCAGTTCAGCTCCAGTTTAACTCCAGTTCAACTCCAGTTTAACACCAGTTTAACTCCAGTTTAACACCAGTTTAACACCAGTTTAACACCAGTTTAGCTCTAGTTTAACTCCAGTTTAACTCCAGTTTAGCTCCAGTTTAGCTCCAGTTTAGCTCCAGTTTAGCTCCAGTTTAACTCCAGTTTAGCTCCAGTTTAGCTCCAGTTCAACTCCAGTTTAACTCCAGTTTAACACCAGTTTAGCTCCAGTTTAACTCCAGTTTAACACCAGTTTAGCTCCAGTTTAGCTCCAGTTTAACACCAGTTTAACTCCAGTTTAGCTCTAGTTTAACTCTAGTTTAACTCCAGTTTAACACCAGTTTAACTCCAGTTTAGCTCCAGTTTAACTCCAGTTCACCTCCAGTTTAACACCAGTTTAACTCCAGTTTAGCTCCAGTTTAACTCCAGTTTAACACCAGTTTAACTCCAGTTTAGCTCCAGTTTAACTCCAGTTTAACACCAGTTTAACTCCAGTTTAGCTCCAGTTTAACTCCAGTTTAACACCAGTTTAACTCCAGTTTAGCTCCAGTTTAACTCCAGTTCACCTCTAGTTTAACACCAGTTTAGCTCTAGTTTAACTCTAGTTTAACTCCAGTTTAACTCCAGTTTAACTCCAGTTTAACACCAGTTTAACTCCAGTTTAACTCCAGTTTAACACCAGTTTAACTCCAGTTTAACTCCAGTTTAACTCCAGCTGAGCCCCTTTGCATCATGACAGACATTAACATTGAAGACAGATTCTCAGTATAACAGCTGACGGGTTTGTTGGCAAAACCTTTTGTTTCATCTGCTGCTTCAGGTCTCCTTTGACGCTCTGATGTCCAATCAGCAGCGTGTATGAACACTTCCTGTCTGTCTGTCCAATCACAGGACTTCAGGGTGGGCTACCAGTCCAAAACCGGCCAGGAACCAGAATCTGCTCAAGCCTCAAACCTGTCCAACCACACCGATGCCAACAAAGTGTGAGTACAGCAGCTCCGGGTCGCCGGGGGGGTCTGGACAGAAAAAGTCTCTTAATTTAAATTTAAAATCTTAAAGTATCAACAGTCTTAAAGTTAAACCAGTGAAACAAGACAAATAAACAGATGAGTGGGACCGGCGGTGCTGTTTATTTGCTGATGTTGTTTTACTGTGTAATACAGTGTGTTTACCAAATTCATACCAAATGTTGTGGGTTCAAATCTGCCACTGTCATGCTTGTGATAGACAGGGTTCCCACGGTCATGGAAAACCTGGAAAAGTCATGAAATTTGTTTTCCAGGCCTGGAAAAGTCATGAAATTAGTAAAATCCTTGAAAGTTTTGGAAAAGTCATTTTTGTTGTGTGTAATGAAATTAATTGTTACAGTAACCTTCCCACGTAATGTAACATAACGGCAAATTTATTTTCTGTAGCTGTTGACCTCACCTAACCTCTGCAGGCTGACTTAGGGACCATCAATAAATTCCTGTTTAATTGACACAAAAACATCATTATAAACAATCATTCAATACCTTCATGCTGACTTGACAATATTAGTGAAAATTATGATTAAAAAATTATACTAAATTGATGTAGCACACTTATTTTGATTGCTAATGTGTAATTTATTTTACATAAACATTTTAATAAAAGATGATGGCATTTTTTTCAATAGCTTCCATGTAATGTGACCCAGTGACTCCAAATCAGTACCAGAAATTATTACTATACAGGCCACATCGGACACACCTCTTCATATTGGAGTTTAGTGCTTCTTGTATTTTATATTCATATTTTTATGGAAAATTCATGTTTTATTTCAATAGCTTCCATGTAATGTGATGCAGTGACTCTAAAGCACTGAAATCCAATATAAAGAGGTCTGTCCTGTTTGTCCAGTGTAGTAATCATTTCTGGTATTGATTCAGAGTCACCGCCTCACATTGCCTGGAAATTCTATTATGGATCCTTGAAAAGTCATGGAAAAGTTTTGAAATTTTATCCATGAAAATGTGTGGGAACCCTGGATAGACAATAAAGTTTTCTGAATCCAGTTTGCTGCTAAAACGTTTCTTATGTCTCTGAATTGTTTGAATGGAAATGAACCGACTCGGAGTCTGACTTCCTGTCAGAGGCCGATCACGTGACTGACGACCCGTTTCCTCCTCAGGTCCAAGTCGGACCGGGCGTCGGACTCGGCCGACTCCGACAACAACAACTACACCGGCGAGGAGGGAGGCGACGAGGCGGACGAGGACGACGACGAGTACGACGAAGAGTACGTCCCCGAGTGGCACGAGGACTACGACGAAGACGACATCGACGAGGACGACTTCTTCTCCGACGACGACGAGTCCGAGAACCTGGAGCGCGACTTCAGCCCCTTCGACTGAACCGCCGAGGAACCTTCAGCGAGGGGGGAGGGGGAGGGGGAGGGGGAGGGGGGGGGAGGAGGAGGAGCCGACCCGCCGCCGCCGCCAAGCCGCCGCCTCATCACTACCCAACACCATCAGAGAACCACAGGAACAGAGGGAGATGTTGTCAAAATGAGTCATGTGAGGGAGGATGCCACGCCCCCCCCCGCCTGCCCCCCCCCCCCCACCACCACCTTTCCCCCAGACCGCTGCACTTGCATTTTTCACTTCCTGTATTTCACCCTCTGTGTTTCTGATAGGTTAAAGCGCCGCGGCTCTGTCCCGGCTCCCATAGTCTCCGCTTTCGAAGCCGAGCGCGGCGATGAAGGATCCTGTCCGAGGCCACGGGAGCGTTTGTTTTCCATCTCTTGGGGAACAAAGTCCTCGTTCTGTTTGAAACCCGCCGCTGCTGCTGCTGCTGCTGCTTTTGGATTTTTCCCGCCGACGAGTTAAAAAAAAAAAAAAAAAAGGGATTTGTAATCCGGCGCCAGAAAGGCCGCTCGCCCCGAACCTCAGTTCCTGTTTTTGTATCTGTTGTATAATGAGTTGGCAGTTCAGAATATATTTCTTTCATCACAAGTTTTGCCTTGATTTATTTTTACTATGGAGATTGCCTTCATTTGAGAATAAAGAACATGTTGAAGTAGAGATCAGAAATGAAACTTCCACTGTAACTTTGGGCTCTGGTTTAGATTTACCTGCAGACGTGAAGATCAATTTTTTTACATGCTTACTGTTGGAAGAGTTGGATGTTTCTATGCATCTGGGAAGCTGATGCGGTATTGAATTAATAAATGATGAGAGAATGTGACGGGTTTAATCCCCGACAGTAAATCTGAGACCGGACATCAGCCTCTGAAGTATCATCGCAATAACAGATCGAAAGTATAACGGCTCACTGTCGAATTATTTGCTAAGCAAAGACCTGCTACATGTTTGTTTTCTTTCTTCAAAAGGTTTTGGTTTGTTGATGTTGGAGCACGGCGGTCTGTTCAGGGTGGAGGATATCTGATATTCCAACACCCCGTTTTGCTGTAACTTGAGAGATCCTATATTCATATTGTTCATGTTCTAAAATGTTCTATCTTTCTGATTTCATCGTTGAAGTTGTGCGACTTCAGCCAGCAAACTAAATAAAAGCTTTTTCTGCTACGCTGCAGGCTCAGTGTGTTTGTTGCATGGATTTATTTCTGAGTTTGAAACCAATTTGATAATAATAACAGAATGAAGCTGGATTGAGTTTTCATCTTCCCATAAACCAGCTTCATGTCTGAAAAACTCTGTAGGCAGAAACCTGTTTCACCTGTTCTGCATCGTCCCTCTGTAAAGCTCTTTACAGCTCTTTATAAAACTGAAAAGTAGGCATTAGGTATTAAAAGCGCTAAAATACCAGATTTCGACCATGTGTTGGGCTAAGTGAGTTGTTTTTAGGTTTTATTTTGGCTTTCATAAATGGAAAGGTGTTAGGGTTAACACGGAGCTTTTATTTTGAAAGTACGGGCCGTCAGTGACTTCCGCTGTGTTCCAGCAGCTTCCTGCTGGTCTGCAGCAGACAGAGTTAGCAGTTAGCAAAGTTAGCAGAGAGGCTGCCTGGAAATCTACTGATAGTGAGTTCTGTGCGTTATTTTAATGTTATTCCAGTCAAACAGTGTAACGTTAGTTTATGTCTCCAGTCTGCTGCATGCGGTCACTGCTGGAGCCAGACCGCTGCTCAGCCACCTAGCTGTTAGCTAAGTTAGGTTAGCTAACGTTAGCTAGCTGGCTACTTTGTTCCAGGCCGACACGGAGAGGAACTTTAGCATTTACTGCTAACAGTTTGAGCTTTAACGTCATGGGACGAGGAACCGGACCGAAGAAGCCCGGTCGGCCCATGGGCCCGCCGGGCGATGACGGACCTCCGTTCGACATGGGTCCGCCGGGCTGGGGGCCCCCGCCGCCCGGAGGCTGGGGCCCTCCGCCGCCCGGTGGATGGGGACCTCCGCCTCCCGGAGGCTGGGGGCCGCCGCCGCCCGGTGGATGGGGGCCTCCGCCTCCCAGAGGATGGGGACCGAGGGGGCCTCCGCCTCCGGGCTGGGGACCGAGAGATCACCCGCCTGGCTGGGGACCTCACCCCGAGGACTGGGGGCCTCATCCCGAGGACTGGGGACCTCCTCCCGAGGACTGGGGTCCTCCTCCAGAGGGCTGGGGACCCGGGGAGCCTCTCCCTCCCCCGGGCTGGGGACACCCCGGCTGGGGTCCGGACGGCCCGGACCCCTGGTGCCCCGAACCCGCGGGACCCGCGCCGCTGCCTCCGCCTCCTCCCGTCGGGTTTCCCCCTCCTCCAGACCCCGCGGCCTACGGACCGATGCCCATACCTGTCCCGCCTCCGAGCTACGTCCCCCCGGCTTACCCCACCTACCCGCCGCCGGTGGACGCCAACGGGTTTCCCACCCACCCGCCGCCCGGCTGGACAGGAGAGGTGAACACTTCGCTCTGTCAGCTTCATCCGACACTCACAGTGTACAGAAAACTCAGCTGGTTCAGGATCAGATCAGTCTGTCCTGCAGCAGACTGACTCCACTCTGACAGTTTGTCCAAAACTATGTTCTGTCACAAAAAACATTTCTGTTTGCACAACCACTCCTGCAGCACACTGACACTGAAGAGAAGTAGAATCTCCTACTGCAGTAGAAGTTCTGTTACTTTACTGATATTTTACTGCAGTAGAAGTCAAAGTTCTGGTGTAAAAATCTCCTTCAGTAAAGTAAAAAGTGTGATTTAAAATGTGCTCAGAGTAAAAGTTCCTGAGTTCCTCTTTAGAACAGAGAACGTTGTCAGCTGTGATCTTTTCCATGTGGTTCTAACAGGAGAGAGGACAGAGTTCACACTGGATTCTTTTCACTGGAAACATTAGAAATGAGAAAATAAAGTGCAGAAACAAGTAAAGTCAGATTCCTCTTCTCACTGTGAATGGATCCACAGTTTGTCAGTTTACGTTGATCCAGTTTCTGTTGCTGATGGAGAGACACACAATCTGTTCTGTGATGGATGGATTTAAAATGGACTGAAGGGAAAGTCAAAGTACTGACTTGAAATACTTAAAAAAAAATAAAAAGTACAGGTACACAAAAATGCTGCTCAATTACAGTAACAGGAGTAAATGTAATTAGTTATATTCTAATTTCTAAACATGTAGCTTGTTTTGCTTAGGGCTGAGCAGTAATTCAATATTATCGTTTATCGTCTTTCAGTGGAATCATATTGTGATGATATGAAGATATTTTAATATCGTGACACATTTCTGCTGTCTGAACTGATGATGACAAGCAAATTTTACTTAAAAACTCATAAAATGAGGTATGATGAACATTAATTTGATTATTCAACTCGATTTTGCATACATGAACTATATCATGATATATATTGATATCGAGAAAAATCCTTATGATTATCATGATATTGATTTCAACCATATCGCCCAGCTCTAGTTTCGCTGCTAAAACAGTGAAAGTGAAGTTGGATTGTGGAGTCGATGGATGAGAAGTGAGTTTCCTGTTGGTGAAGCTGTCAGCTGCTGGTCAGGTGACTCTGAGTTTTAGTGAATTAAAAATGTCTCATTTTGCTTCTTCTTCTTCTTCTTCTTCTTCTTCTTCTTCTTCTTCTTCCCCTGAACCTGGTGCTTCCTGCTTCCTGTCCAGACGGCGCCGTACGTGGAGGAAGTGATGGTGAACCCGCCGCCGGAGCAGCCGGAGTGGGTGAGACCGAAAAAATCCCTTTTTATCTCTGAGGGAAAACAAAAGTGCAAACTGTTAACTGACTGCAGGTCTGTTTTAAACCTTTTGGTTCAAGTCCAGCAGCTTCATTTCCACAGCACACTTCATACATGAAGGCTCACACTGCTGTACACAAGCTGTATAAGACATTAGATTAAAGAAATACAGGATAAGATCAATAAAAAACTAATACAAAGAGGTAAAGTGTATGAGCAGAGAGAATAAATAAAGAATGAAAAAAAAAATCCAATGAAATAGTTTCATCCCCAAATAAGCCTGAAGAGTAAAAATCTAACAGTAAATGATGCATCTGCTCTGCAGGGACATTTCTCACTAAACCACAGTGAGCTGGCTGTTATTTAAAATGTCGTAAATTATTTTAATGAAACTCAAGACCATAAAAGGTCTTGAGTAAAGTGAAATATAACATTTGAAATCTTAATTCAGTTTTAGAGATTTTAAAATGTGTCTTCTTCTGCTCAGACTGAAACTCTGATGGATCTGCAGCTGTTTTCATTTTCACATTTACTTCAAGTACAAAACTGGAGTTATATTAACTTCTAACTGGCATTAAAACGGCCTTGAAACTTAAAATGTAACCTGAAGAAGTGTGAGGCAGCCGGGTCTGGAGGGTCTGCGGGGTCTGGAGGGTCTGGAGGGTCTGGAGGGTCTGGAGGGTGTGGAGGGTCTGGAGGGTCTGGAGGCTGTGGAGGGTCTGCGGGGTCTGGAGGGTCTGGAGGGTCTGGAGAGTCTGGAGGGTATGCAGGGTCTGCGGGGTCTGGAGGGTCTGCGGGGTCTGGAGGGTATGCAGGGTCTGGAGGGTCTGGAGGGTCTGGAGGATGTGAGGCGGGTTCAGATGGATTTTCTTCTTTGTCTCTTCTTCCAGATCAAAGCGTTGATTTCGGCTCCGGAGAAGGAGCCGCCTCCCGCTCCGGTCGAGCCTGCGCCTCCTAAAGCCCCCGAGTCGCCGGTCGTCACCCAGCCCCCGCCCGCCGCCGCCCCCCCGCCACCAGACCCCCCCAAGACTGTCAAACCGCTCGGCCTGCTGGGAAAACGAACCTTTGATAAGTAAGTCCGCTCTGTGGCAGCAGACTGACTTTTACACTGAAGCTCTGCAGAGACTCATAAGAAACCAGTCAGACTGATCTCTGATCTGATGTTATTATGATCCAGTCTGATCTGATGCAGTTTGATTGATCACATATTGACTGTAGAATTGATCAATACTACACTGGTTGTCTATGGGGAGACCTGAACCTGAACTGACTCTGATGAGACACTTTGATCAGATTCTACACAAGTATTCATGCATATATTTTACTTGTAGTAGCAGTAGCAATAGTAGCAGTCGCAGTACTTAGTAATAGTATTAGCAGATGTAGTAGTAGTAATTTCACAGTTTCAGTGTCTCATGTTGGTCTAAATGTTTCAGTCTTTTTTTGTCCATAAAAACACATTGAAACAGATTGAAAGTGTGACCTCTGTGTGACCTGTGTGTGACCTGTGTGTGTGACCTCTGTGTGACCTCTGTGTGACCTCTGTGTGACCTGTGTGTGACCTGTGTGTGTGACCTCTGTGTGACCTCTGTGTGACCTGTGTGTGACCTGTGTGTGTGACCTCTGTGTGACCTCTGTGTGACCTGTGTGTGACCTGTGTGTGTCTTGCAGACCTCCTCCAGGACGCTCCACTGGGATCATCTCCTTCATCGGGGTAAGAACCACCTCTGCTCCTTCAGCTTCTGTGTCTCTGTACTCTGTCTAGTCTGCAGGTCCAGATGTTTTCTCTCATGGATTCTGTATAACACTCTGCTCTGTCTCACTCTGCTCTGTCTCACTCTGCTCTGTCTCACTCTGCTCTGTCTCACTCTGCTCTGTCTCAGTCTGCTCTGTCTCACTCTGCTCTGTCTCAGTCTGCTCTGTCTCACTCTGCTCTGTCTCACTCTGCTCTGTCTCACTCTGCTCTGTCTCACTCTGCTTTACTGCAAGCATCAGTTAGTAAAGACAAAGTAAAGAAGCACATCTGCACACTTTCCACTTTAAGCTCTAAACCTGCCAGTGAAGCTGCTGTCTCAGTTCTCTGTTGTATCTTCAGTAGAGCTGAACCATTTTGAAAAAATATCTAATTGCAATTATTTTGACTGATATTGCGATTGCGATATGATTTGCGATATTAGAGGGAATGATAACTTTTACATCATTATTCTCATTTTCATTGAAAAACGTATTAAAATGATTATGGTGTGATTTTTGCGGGGATCTGTACCAAACAAAGATGTTTTCTTCAGTCTGTAGAATATGATGTGTAGGCCAGGACATCTCTGCAGCACCACAATATTTACTTTAAAATGATATTTTGACACATTTCACCTTTAACAAATATTGCGCCTCCTGCGATTTGAAAATTGCAGTAGGCCATATTGTGATTTTGATAAAATTTTGATTAATTGTTCATAGGGCTGGGCGATATGGACAAAACCAAATATCACAATATTTTTTACCAAATACCTCGATATCGATATTGCGACAGTATTGTAGAGATGACTATTGGTGCTTTCACAAAATATTTACACAATGAGATTTTTGATAAATAATCATCAGTAATGTGGATATAATGACTAAGTGGGTAAAGGCAAATAATAGAACAGCTAGAACAGTCTGGTAAGTTCAGAAAATGACATCACTTTACTGTAATGCAGCCTTTAAAACCAGGAAAACACACTTATGCCATATCACAATATTACAATATCCAAAATAAAAGACGATATCTAGTCTCATATCACGATATTGATATAATATTGATATATTGCCCAGCCCAAGTTGTTCAGCCCTAATCTCCAGTGTTCAGTGTCCTCATGCTCTGCCTCTGCTCCCCCGCAGCTTTCATCTGATCTTTAATAACAAAAACACAAACAATAATCAGAGTTTCCCGTCTTCTTCCCAGCCGACCTTCGGCTACGTGGAGAGAGAGGATCTGGAGAAGTTCAGCTTCAGCTTCGACGCGTTTTTCGGAAACCCGAAGGCGATGACGCCCGGGGTCAGAGTTCACTTCACCGCCTGCAAGGAGAAGGTGAGTCGGGAACGCCGGGGCGGTCGGGTTTCTAGTCTTCCGTTCCTCAGCCGGTTCGGTTTGGACCGCTGCCCTGTGCGTGTGGTCCCGTGTGTTTGAACCTTCCTTTTGACCTTTGACCTTTGACCTTTGTCTGAAGAGAAGATACCAGGAGCGGCTCACTGTCCATGAAAAAGTTGCTGGTGTCAACATAGGTTCTGTTGGAAACCAGAGAGTTAGATCATGAAGACAGGATGAAAACATGCTAAATGTAAAAAGATAATACCAAAGCAGACTTTTTACAGTGAAACATATTATCAACACCTCCAGTCCACAGTCTGAACCTGACTGAAGGTTCTGTGTTTCATTCTGATCTTCAGTCTTCTGCTTAAAGTCTTGAACTGAGTTTCTTAGTCAAATATAAATAGTGAAGTTGATCCTGTGTAAGAATTTCTTTCCAAAGCCTTTGTCTTTCCATCAAGGCAAAGAATCTAAAATATAAGATAGTTTTGATTTGTTTAACACTTTTTTGGTCGCTGCATAATTCAGTTTGTGTTATTTCATAGTTTTGAGTCTTTACTGTTATTCTAAAATGTGGGAAATAGTAAAAAATAAAGAAAAATGTGATGTGTCCAGACTGTTGACTGTGACCTGATGAAGGCTTGGAATCCAAAACGTACGGCACAAAGTGTAACTTGGTGTTATTTTTTGAGAACGGCGGTGCAGAAAGATCAGTTCATGCTAAAGTGGCAAAGTGAGCTGAGAAGTATGACATCCTGTGATATTTATGTAGAAGTTAAACAAGAGTTTAAACTGGAAAAGTATCTGTTGTATGAAAACCAAAAGTATAGACAGGCTATCTGTAACTTTAGGGTGAACAACACTAGAATTCCCAAGGTCATTGGAAGATATAAAGGGCTGGATAGAAACCAGTGGATTTGCAGCCTCTGTAATGATAACCGTGTGGGAGACGAGTGTCATATTCTGTGTGAATGTAAGAATGCAAGCATAATTAATTATAGAGAAAGGTATTTGCCAAAGTATTATTTAAACCGCCCATCTATGTTTAAATTAATTTTGTTATTACAATCAGATAAGCCAAAAGTTATTCGTAAATTAGGTGCCTTTTTGAAGAATGTCCTTCCTCTGTTTAAGTAACATTTGTTGTACTTCAGCCATGCTGTGTGCTATCGTTTGTTATTATTGTATGTTCTGTTTGTGCTCCATACCATGTGATCATGGTCTGGAGTCACAAAAATAAGTGAAATGAAATGAAAGAAAAGAGTGTGTGTGTGTGTGTGTGTGTGTGTGTGTGTGTGTGTGTGTGTGTGTGTGTGTGTGTGTGTGTGTGTGTGTGTGTGTGTGTGTGTGTGTGTGTGTGTGTGTGTGTGTGTGTGTGTGTGTGTGTGTGTGTGTGTGTGTGTGTGTGTGTGTGTGTGTGTTCTGAGCAGAACAGCCAGATAGCGACAGACGTCAAAGTGGCTCCAGGAGGAACGGAGAACGTGGACACTGAGATCTACGAGGCGGTGGTGAGCCAGCCCATCCTGGACCCACAGGTAGACTCATGATCATCTTTATTTATATTACACTGAGGCTGCAACTAAACTTTATTCTAATTATCGAGTAATCTATCAGTTATGTTTTCAATTACATAATCACTGTAAATCACTTAGTCCAGTGGTTCTCAATGTGGGGTCCAGGGACCACCAGGGGTCCTTGAGGGCATTCCAGGGGTCAGCAAATTGATGAATTGTTAAACTTGATTATTTTGTCATTTTTGAATGACTGTTTTGATCATAGTTTCTCTGTTATCTCTCTACCTACAGTACAGATAGTGATGGAATTCTGGACAAAAATCATATCTGACAGTAAAAATATTCTCAGATTTGGGTCGGAGAGACAAAATCTCATCAAATGGGGGTCTGTGGCTCTAATGTGGACTAAATTAGGGTCCGTGATATGAAAAAGGTTGAGAACCACTGACTTAGTCTGTAAAATGTATAAATAATAATTGTAAAATGAAAAAAAAAACAAAGTATTAGCAGAAAAATGCACTTAAGCATGTAAGCATTAACCTGTAAGAAGTATTTTAAGTCGGAGTGTCAGACTAGTGTCTCTGACCTCTGACCTCTGCCCTCTGCCCTCTAACCTCTGCCCTCTAACCTCTGCCCTCTGACCTCTGCCCTCTGACCTCTGCCCTCTGCCCTCTGCCCTCTGACCTCTGCCCTCTGCCCTCTGCCCTCTGCCCTCTGCCCTCTGCCCTCTGCCCTCTGACCTCTGCCCTCTGCCCTCTGCCCTCTGACCTCTGCCCTCTGCCCTCTAACCTCTGCCCTCTAACCTCTGACCTCTGACCTCTGACCTCTGCCCTCTCTCTGGCGTCGGGGCGTTTCAGCCCGGCGAGCGGCAGTACCCCGGTCAGGTCCACGCCAACATCGGGGCTCTGAGGACCAACCTGACGTTCGACAGGAAGGACTGCGGCGTCACGCTGCTGAAGAACGACCAGGTTCTGATCAACCTGCTGACCGACATCGTGAGCGAGAGAAGAAGAGCCACAAACATCAAGCCCAAGATCCCAAACACCTTCAAACACACCAAGGAGACCCGAGAGACGGTGAGGACCGACCTCTTGAACACCTCTACATCTCTTAGAGTCTCTGAAGAGAGGCTCTGGAAAGACATTCATACTCAGGACTAGACAGACTAGAGACTAGGGACTAGAGACTAGGGACTACAGACTAGGGACTACAGACTACAGACTAGGGACTAGGGACTAGAGACTACAGACTAGGGACTAGGGACTACAGACTAGAGACTAGGGACTAGAGACTAGGGACTAGAGACTAGGGACTAGAGACTACAGACTAGAGACTAGGGACTACAGACTAGAGACTACAGACTAGGGACTAGACACTAGAGACTAGGGACTACAGACTAGAGACTAGGGACTAGAGACTACAGACTAGAGACTAGGGACTACAGACTAGAGACTACAGACTAGGGACTAGAGACTAGACACTAGAGACTAGGGACTACAGACTAGAGACTACAGACCACAGACTAGAGACTACAGACTAGGGACTACAGACTAGAAACTAGAGACTACAGACTAGAGACTACAGGCTAGACACTAGGGACTAGACACTACAGACTAGAGACCACGGACTAGAGACTACAGACTAGAGACTACAGACTAGACACTACAGACTACAGACTAGGGACTAGACACTACAGACTAGACTTTCAAGCATTTCAGCAGAAGCCTTTAGATCAGAAAGCTTTAAGAGAATGAAACACAGAACATTCAGTCAGGAGTCAGACTGTGGACTGGTAGAGCTGCAACTAACTGATATTATTGATTCTTTTTTCAATTAATTAATTCTTCATTTAGTCAAAAATAGACGGCTGTCCATCTCAGTTCAGAGTCCAAAGTGATTCCACAAAATTCCGTCACATCTAACTTGAAACTCTTCTCTTATTCCTGTGATCAATAAATTATTGTGTGTGTGTGTGTGTGTGTGTGTGTGTGTGTGTGTGTGTGTGTGTGTGTGTGTGTGTGTGTGTGTGTGTGTGTGTGTGTGTGTGTGTGTGTGTGTGTGTGTGTGTGTGTGTGTGTGTGTGTGTGTGTGTGTGTGCAGGGCGTCATCAGCAGCCTGGCGGACGGCGAGGGCGTGATCCGGTCAGAGGAACACGGAGAACTTCCGTTCGATGTGAAGGAGAACCTGAGCGACGTGGAGTTCAGCGCCGACGACGTGGACGAAGACGTGGAGTTCACCGTCGTCACGGTGAGGAGGCGCAGGGGGCGGGGCTTACTCTGACCTTCCACCTGACGGGTTATTATGGGAATATTCATGGGAATATTCTTATTATCTCACAAGAAAAAGTCACATTATATCATCTTAGATCATTACAAAGATTATAATGAAAATACGTTTTTATGTTGGAAATACAGAAGTTTTCACCATTAATATCACTTTTTAAAACACACTTTTGCAGACCGGCTTTTCTGTAGTTTGACCAAGTCAACTTTGAGTCAGTCAAGTCTCAAGTCTAAATGTAGATCATCAAGTCAAGTCCAAGTCATTAAAGTCAAGTCTCAAGTCTAAATGTAGAACAGCAAGTCAAGTCAGAACAAATCAAGAGTCCAGTATCAATTTAATATCTTAAAGAAAACTAAATATCTAGGACTTTTCAATGCAAAATGGATTTAATAGGATAAAAACTTAGTAAGAGCATCATGAGTTTGATTTCTATAATCAGTTTCAACTTCAATAAATTCAATCATTCCATACAAATTCAGAAAACAGAATTTAAATTCAGTCGTCTGCTGGAACAAATCTCATCACTTTCAATCTGAGTCATTTACACAAACACAAGATCTCAAGTCAAGACTTTAGAAACCTTTTCAAGTCATCAGAGTACAAGTCAGGTCAAGTCTCAAGTCTTCTCTTCATGCAGCAAGTCAAGTCTCAAGTAATTCAAACTGTGACTGGAGTCCAGGTCATGTGACTCGAGTCCCAGCTCTGGTAGCTGGTTGCAGCTCTTGGTGTGGACTTCATTAGCATCCCGGTGTGTCGTTTCAGGTGCGAGGGGAGAAGCGGGCGGTGCGGATCCGGCGGGTGAAGGAGCCCCTCCTCCTCACCCTCTGCACCTCCTCCCCCCCCGCCCACACCGGCGGCCTCCCCGCCGCCGCCGCCAAGGCCGGCCTCCCCAGACCGGAGCTGGGGCCCAACCAGAGGCTGGACCCCGAGCTGTACGAGGGCGTGGTCAGCCAGCCCATCATCGAGCCCACGGTGAGCGGGGAACGTCTTCAACTCCTCATTTTACATTCAGAGGATTTAGTTTATATTCTTTTCTTTTTGGACCCCCCCCCCCCCCAACACCCCACCAGTCTCTCCCTCTCTTTCAACTATTGAATAATAATAATAAATAATCAAAAAGACATATATACTGAGCAAAAATATGCAATGGTAACACTTTACAATAAGAGTACACAAAGTCAAGAGTTAGTTAATTAGAGCTGCAACGATTAATCGATTAGTTGTCAACTATTACATTAATCGCCAACTATTTTGATAATCGAGTAATTTTTTAAGAAAAATAAGACAAAATTCTCTGATTCCAGCTTCTTAAATGTGAATATTTTCTGGTTTCTTTCCTCCTCTATGACAGTAAACTGAATATCTTTGGGTTGTGGACAAAACAAGACATTTGAGGACGTCATCTTGGGCTTTGGGAAACACTGATCCACATTTTTCACCATTTTCTGACATTTTATAGAACAAACAACTAATCGATTAATCGAGAAAATAATCGACAGATTAATCGACAATGAAAATAATGAGTAAGTGGTTCAGCGGTCTGAGGTGTGAACCATGTGACCAGCCTCTGGGCCCGCTGCACAGAGACAGACATGATCTGCTCACCTGTTAGATCTCTGACAGACGGTTTCTGTCCTGAAGACTCGCTCTCTTCTTAAGTTTATTTTCAAAAAACCAAACATTCGCCATCTTGTGTGAAACGGCTTTTAAACGTCCCACTCTGACAGTTTACATTTTTTCTTTTTTGTTACTTTATTTCTGTTTTTTTAACAGGGTTTTTAAGAAAAAGTCGATAAGATGAAAAGGCAGCAGCAGGTTCCCAGGAATTACATTTTCTTTTTCCCTTTGTAAAGCGACAGTTCAGACTCTCCAGCCCGGACCTTTGTCTCATGTCATCTCTCTCTCTCTCTCTCTCTTCAGTCTCTCCTGTTTCTCTCTCTACTTTCGTCTCTCTAATAAAGAGTTAAATGATGTTTAAAGATGGCGTCCTGACCCGTCTCTCCGCCCCCAGCCCAACCTGCAGGGTTACCCGGGTCAGATCCACGCCAACATCGGCCCCATCAGGACCAACGTGACGTTCGACCACCGGGACTGCGGCGTCACGCTGCTGAAGAACGACCACGTGTTGATCAACCTGCTGGTCGACGTGGTGACGAAGAAGAGGAGGGCCGCCAACATCAAGCCCAAAATCCCCTTCACCTTCATCTACACCAAGGAGAAGAGGGAGAAGGTGAGACCGTTTATTTACATTCAGAGTAAAACAAAGAAAGAAAAGTAAACTCGGGGAAACGTTTCGCCGCTCGGCCGCCACCCGTGTGATGTCATGACCGGCTGTGATGTCATGACCGGGTGTGATGTCATGACCGGGTGTGTTTCAGGGCGTCATCAGCAGCCTCGGGGCCAGCGAGGGCGCGGTCCGGTCACAGGAACACGACGAGCTTCCCTTCGACATCGGGGAGAACTTCAGCGACACCGAGTTCAACGCCGACGACGTGGACAAGGAGGTGGAGTTCACCGTGACCGTGGTGAGTTCCCAGAATGCACCTGCCACCTTCACCGTGTTAACAGCCAACCAGATGTTTAGAGTCCAGATGGAGGATTGTCACATGCGGACGAGACCGGCAGCTTCCGCTTTGGTGTTTGACAAAATGACATCATCATGTTCAAAAGATAATTCACCTCCAGATTAGGGCTTTTTGAAAAAATATCTAATTGTGATTATTTTGACTGATATTGCGATTGCGATATGATTCGCGATATTAGAGGGAATGATAATTTTTACATCATTATTCTCATTTTCATTGAAAAACGTATTAAAATGATTATGGTGTGATTTTTGCAGGGATCTGTACCAAACAAAGATGTTTTCTTCAGTCTGTAGAATATGATGTGTAGGCCAGGACATCTCTGCAGCACCACAATATTTACTTTAAAATGATATTTTGACACATTTCACCTTTAACAAATATTGTGCCTCCTGTGGTTTGAAAATTGCAGTAGGCCATATTGAGATTTCAATAAAATTTTGGTTAATTGTTCAGCCCTAACTCAAAATAACAAAGGAGATGATGTTGGTGAAAATCAAAGTGGAGCAGAGAGAGTTAATGATGTCTCTGCTGCTGAAGAAGAGGATGATGAGTCTGATCTGAAGCGGAGGATGAAGCTGACTTTCCTCCAGACGCTTTTCTGTCGGACGCTGATGTGACGTGATCCCGGTCGATCCCGGTGCCGAGCGCCAAAGTGTCGAGGCGTCCGGATCGAATCCGCCCCGTTTGAAAGAGGGATTTCAGTTTGGGTTAATTTTGCTTTCGATAGGCCGACACCCGTTAACCGGTAACTAACCGGTTAATTTTTAAGAAAAAATCGCTTAATGACGTGAAATATAAGAAAGTGGCGCTTTCCTTTTAGTCCGGCGCTCCATTGACTCAATGAGCTTTTATATTATGTTTTATTACTAGATTTCAGCATTGAGGTGCGTA